>NC_059514.1:50000-60000 GCF_905147795.1 Pieris rapae | reverse complement strand
AATATGTTAATGTTGTTTGTAAGGTGTGTGTTGAGATTGTTTTTGTGAGTACTGAATTTTAAAAGCGGTCTGGAAGCGGGGTGTAAGAGTTCGGTGTAGTGTGTAGGCTGTTCGATGGTGATGTCGTCAGGAATGTATCTGCTGACGCCTTTAATGCGCGCCTTCTCAATCTCACATGATTCAAGAACCTTGAGATCAAGCGGCACGAATCCCGCTATTGCGATCGCAGCGTTAGTAGATACATTTCTGAACGCTCTGGTGGTCTTGATGGCAAAGCCGCGTTGGGTTTTTAGAAGTAGCTTGCGATTATATTTTTTAAGTGCTGCGTGGCCCCAGATGGAGGCCCCGTACGTGATAATGGGTTCTATAACCATTTTATATATTGATTTGATGTTCTCGGGGTGTGGTCCCCAAGTGGGTCGTGTGTAAATGGATAGTTTGTTGAATAGTTGGGTTGCTTTAGTGGTTATGTGTTCGATATGGTGTTTGAATGTTAACTTGTTGTCTAAAATGATGCCTAGGTATTTAATTTTGTCTGTGAATTTAAGTGGGGTGTTGTTGAAGATTAAGCTGCAATTCTGTGCTGGTTTGGAGAAGGCCATTGTCTGGGTTTTGTCGGGTCCGAACTGTAGTTTGACTCCATCGCCCCATTCTTTGATGATTTTCAGTGTGTGGTTAGTTTTGTCCTCTAATGTTTTGATGTCTGTGTCTGTAGTTAATATTAGAACGTCGTCGGCGAAGGCTTGGATGTGGCACCCTGATGGGAGTGGTGTGTTGAGTAGTGTGTTAAGGATAATGTTCCAGAGTATAGGGCCGCATGCCGACCCTTGGATACATCCCTTTTGTGTATTGCGAGTGGTTCGTGTGTTGCCCATTTGGTGTGTAACTGTTCTATTTGTGAGGTAGTTTTGAATTAGTTTGAATATATTGTGTGGGCACATTACCGCACGTAATCCGCTCAATACCGCCGGCCACCAGGCGTTGTCAAACGCGGCCTTAATATCGAGGGATACGGCTATGATGTGTTGTTTGTGCTGTTTGGCGTGATTTATTGTGTCTAAAGTTTTGTGTAGAGCGTGTGTTGTACCAGTTTGTTCGGTGAAGCCGAATTGAGCTCGGTTTAGCAGTTTTTGTTTATGCGCGTTGAAGGTGAGGCGTTTAGTAAATAGCTTTTCTAGTACTTTCCCGAACACGGGGATTAGTCCTATGGGTCTGAATGAGCTTAAGTTTGTGTAATCGTGTTTGTTGGGTTTGGGAATTATTTTTATTACTGTTTCCTTCCATGGAGTCGGAAAGTGTGCTATTTGTAGGCAGCGGTTCATGAGTTGTGTGGTTAGCTCTGGGTAATTGCGTGCGAAGACCTGGCAGATGTCACTGGTGAGGTGATCATTGCCCGGTGCTTTGGTGTGACTGATGGAGTCGAGTGCTGCTATAATTTCGGATGTCGTGAAGGGAGGGTCGTCCTCCGTGTCGGGTAGTATACCAGAATTGTTGCGCATATTTGTGTGTCTGGCGTCCGTGTCTGGGGTGTCGTCGGGATAAAAATGTGTGAGTAATGCCTGTGATGTCTCCTGTTCGTTGTTTGTAAATTTATTGTTGACCTTAAGGGTGCGGGGTTGGATGTTGTTGTTAGATTTTAGTAATTTGTTGGTGATGGACCAGACATCTTCTGCACCTTGCGACTCGCAGAAATGTTTGAAGTGTTCGGTGGATGTCTTTCTGATTGTATTTGTGTATGAGAGTTTAATTTCGTGGTATTTGTTTAAGAGGTCTGTAGGGGGTGTCTGTTTGTTTTTGGAATATGTGTGTATTTTGTGGTGTAGTTTGATGCATTGTTTCTTAAGTTGATCTAGGCTTTCGCTCCACCAGGGTGCTTTGGGTTTTGTGTGTCCTGTTTTAAGGGCAAATGAGTTGTGGCAGGCGCTGTTTATGGTGTTGGCGAGGGAGTATACAAATTGGTCTAGTTGATCGGGTGTTAGGGTCGATATGTTTATTTCTGTTATTTTATCTTTAATCATTGCGGTGTGTAGTGTTTCTTTAAAGGTGTGCCAATTGCCTTTGCTGGTGTTGTATTTAAATGTACTGCTATTCATGGTGTGTGGAATAGGGTCTGTTCTACAGTCTAGTTTAAATTTAATTGGATTGTGTTGTGTTGATGGGAACAAACGTTGTTTGACTTCCCATTTGTGTATGTGATGGTATGTGTGTATTGATGTGAACGTGAGGTCGATAATGGATGACCTCTCCGTTCCGTGTGTTATTGTTTCAAATGTGGGTGTGTTGCCTGTGTTGTTTATGTATATATTATTGGAATTCATAATATCTATCAGTTGCTGTCCCCGGATGTTGTTTCGAGAGCTGCCCCAGATTTGGTGCCACGCGTTAAAGTCGCCGCCAACTATAATGTTTGAGTTGGTGTATGTTTTTATGAATGTGTCCAGTGTATCTAGCGTGTTGTTAGCGTCGGTTTTTGGTTCAACGTAAACCGATGCTATGTATAGTGTTCTTGTCTTTGTGGGTATAGCGATAACCACTATATTCCCTGTGGTGAATTGTGAGATGATGTGTGCGTTTATGTCTGTACTGGTTATAATGCAGGCTTTCGTTGTGTCCGCCGAATCGGACTGAAACACGCGGAGTCCTGCAATATTTTTAACTGTGTTTTTGTTTGTGTATGGTTCGGATATAATGGCTATGTCGAGTTTATTTGTGATGAAGTGGTGTTTAAGTTCTTGTGTAGCGTTGCGAGACCGGTCTAGGTTCGCCTGTATAAACTTGATGTTTTTATGCATGTTTTATATATAGTTGACCTTGGCCTCTACGCGGGCACGCATTGCGCTAACTTTGGGGCACCTTTCCGAGTCGGCTCGATGTTGTGTGTTAGTGTTTGTTTTGAACTGTGCGTTGTGTTCGTGGCAATTGGCACACCTGTGTGATTGTGGTTGTTCTTTGCACTCTGCTGTGGGGTGATTTGCAGAGCACTTGGCGCAAGTGGGTGTGGTAGCGGGGCAGCGGCTCTTCGTGTGTCCGAAATTTAGGCAGTTTTGACACTGCCTAAATGGTGAAAAATTGCCGCTGTGGACCCTTTGCATGCCTATGTTAATTCTGCCTAGATCGGTAAAGGCCTTCCAGGCAGAGGGGGTGGTGTTTAGAACCACATTGTAAAGAGTGTGGTTTCTGTTAACTGTCTTGAATTTGACGCTGAAAGTGTGTTCAACCAGTGTGTGGTTCTGGTCTTTAATCGTGTTAATGAGTTCTGCTTCGCTCGTGTTTTTGTTTATCCCTTTGAGAATTATCATCGGGTCGACCCGCTTTTCTTCCTGGGTTTTTATTGCGCTATGTTTCTGTAATTGTGTGAGTGTGTGCAATTTGTGCTCGTCTTTTTCGAAGACGAGCTTCACTTTGTTTTTCGATAGTGGTGTCACCCTGATAGGGGCATATCCCCCCTGCCGGAAGTTGACCGTGCTTCTAATTTCGGTGATTAATTTCTCAGTGGTGTCGAGGCCCTCTCCGGATACAACAACAGAGGGACCTGCAGGGGGTTTGGGGGCTGCGGTAGCCTTAGCGTAAGATTTATAAATGTTGTGCGGGTCCGCCGCCGCAGGCTGTGGTACCGCCGGTGTAGGTCGCGGTTGCGCTTTTAATGCCCTGGAGTGTTCCTGCAGGGCCCTGTTGCTCTCCTCGAGTAGCCGAGAGTGGGCCTCTAGCTTGTTTAGGAGTAGTGTATTATCGACGGGTGGTGTATTGTTGCTTGTGTTATTGTCGATGCTATTGGCCGGAGGTGTGAGGGGTTTGGAAGGGGAGGGGGTGGTAGGGTCTAACATAGCGACGACTCCGAAGAGACCGTCGATTGTCTCCGTAATTATAGTTTTAAGCTCACTCTTGAGGTTACGAGAGAGTGAAACCGCGTTCAGGCCTTTGAGTCTGAAACTCCTCGCCATCTCCATGTAGGTGGACTCTGCGGGGGGAGCTTCTCGAGTGAAGGCAGGACTTAGATTGTCCACCAGATTCCGCCTAGCGGTTGTAAAGGATGTTTGGGGAGATGGTGAGGCGGTGGTTGTGATTTTGGGTGGGGTGCGGGGTAACATTATTTCGTGATGGGTGGGGGGGGGGTCGAAACTGGATTTGGTCTATTGGACTAGAATCGCCTTTAACAGCCGATTCAGATGATATATGACTCGGGGGGGTGCGGAGGGGGGGTAAAAATTTAAGGGGTGGGGGGGGAAAAACTCAACCTGGGGGTTGAAAGGTGGGTTTGCGGACGACTGTATGACTATATTATTGTTTGGCTTGAAGAGGCGGTTTGAATGAGCCCAAGCTCGGTGTGTTTCTGTGTATGTGGATTTGGTGTTGGAGATGAGGCTGGTAATCCACCCTACCTGGTGCTTCCGCACGGGATAACTCCAGTACCGCTGCACTGCTGATGCTGGAGTTTGGTGTCGCCTAGAAGCCCGCGACGAGGTCTACCCGATGGTGCTGGTGAGGAGGCAGTTCCTGGTGATCACCAGGAATTTTGGCTCCTGGTGGAGCTGGTGATAAGTGGTGAAGTAGCGAAGAAATCGGTTCTGATGCAGAGAAGAGTTGCGGATACGATGAAGTCAAAGTTTTATTTTTATCTGAAGTGGATCCTGTGGAAACCCTGGTTTGAAAGTTACAATTGCTTATAACTCCGGAACTATTAAGCGGAAAATGAAAATCTATATGCCGTCTGATGCGCCAGACGACGCCGGTTCTGCTGTTATGGTGTTCGAAAACCCAGGGGCGTTAGAACGCAAAATATTTACAATAATATTGTTTTTTCCAGGTTTCAGGGGCTATCAGTGCTCCGATCTCCAAAAAAGATGTGTCTGCGGATAGCTGAAGTAATTGCGCGCCGTTCTAAATGTGTCTTGTTGATAAATACTGAAGCGCCGCGATTTGGCGACTGAAAAACCAGTTTTCAGCCGCTGAAAAATCCAGTTTCAGTCGGATTGATGCAATATTGATATCAAACGACGCGTCTTGACAAGGGCTATCGTTTGATGTATAAAAAAGATATGGTTGTAGATCGTTATAAAAAGTTATTTGAAATTTACCACTGTAATGTCTGCCAAATCCACAAATATGTGTCCTTATCGACCAAAATATGGTCGAAAAACGCACCACACTGCACTCTATCTATTAGAACTCACTTAAGAATTTTCACTGCACTGATAATATTTTTAAAATCGAAAAAACTGAAATTTTTAATGTTTTTGGTCGAAAAAAAATCGAAAAAGAAAACCTGGGATAATGAAAATAGCACTACACGATAGAGCGGAATTTTCCGCGTCTTTTGACGTATAACACACTGCACTTAGTACGCGGGAACTATTTTTAAAGATTTTTCTTAACTTTGAAAAGGCGCGGAGCGACGTGGAGTCGACCGTTTTTCGTGGCGTCTGGACGCGGACTGGTTAGGTTAGGTTAGGTTAGGTTAGGTTAGGTTAGGTTAGGTTAGGTTAGGTTAGGTTAGGTTAGGTTAGGTTAGGTTAGGTTAGGTTAGGTTAGGTTAGGTTAGGTTAGGTTAGGTTAGGTTAGGTTAGGTTAGGTTAGGTTAGGTTTTTTTTTTTTTTTTTTTTTTTTTTTTTTTTTTTTTGCACCTAATAGGCCTACCTCCCCCGGCTAATTTATCGCCGGGGCCGTTGGCTAAGCTAAACTTCCTTCCTTTCTCGCATCCGTCCTCTTAATAATTGACAACACAGTAGTAATTTTTATTAGGTTTTGCACAGATCAAGATTCAATTACAACTTTATTTCTTTACAATATTTCAACTTATCTAATTTTCTTCTCATTTCTATCCTGAGACGTGGCCCGCGAGGCGGGCGGCCTTTACTTCTCCGTAAGTATCATCATAATACCCATTAGCAAGTGGGCGCCGGCCGCCTCGCGGTCCCCGCCCCGGCCTTTCTTTCATTAATTTCCTTTCTGTAATTTTTGAACTACAGTCCTCCAGCTGCGATCCGTTGCAAGTCAGCGTGTCGGGCAGTCCCCCAAGATTGATTGCCACGCCTGTAATCCGCTCCAGGTCGCACCTGGAGGAGGCAAAGATGAGGCATTCTCTAATTAGGTGTGTATAGATGGCCAGGGCAACCTCTGGGTTCGCCGTAATAGCTACGCAGCAGGTATTCACGGCGAGTCCTTCGGCACCCGGGACCTTCCTCGGTTTGGATCTTCCAGCGGCACTGATGAGCTCCGCCCTTGTTATTGGCACTTCATCAGGGCTTTTACCCCGTGAGCTGCAAGTCTTTTCCTCTTCCGCTCTCCTTAATATTTGGTTGATGTCATCATCGAACTCAAGATTTTTAGGCGGGAGGAATTTCTGTGTCAGCAGCTGCACCGGTTCTTTGAAGTTCCATGCACTGCCCTTTTCTGTACGCGTGGATTCCTCCCAGTCTGCGTTTTTTGTTTTGCGGGTCGCTTTGTCGTCTCTGATATTGTTTGCGCCCTCGGCTTTTTAACAATACGCGTAGCTCAGCCTCGCCGCTTTGTCCCACCCCTGTCGGGTTGGGCAGCTCTGGCTGAAGGCTCCGTGCTCTGCGTCTCTTCCCTTGATATCTTTGCAGTTAACGCAGCTGGGAGGCTTCCCTTCCCCGAGGATCTGGCAATCGGCCCTCATGTGGGCTCCTCCACAGTGACTGCACACCTCTGTCTCTTTTTTACAGAGTCTGCGGGTATGCCCATACCCCAGGCACATCGTACATTGGACCAGAGGGGATTGGTCCTCTACCCAAACCCTCTGCAGGTCCACGTGTATTCTGCCAGCCGATGTCAGAGCTTGCCAGAGTTTAGGCGTGACCTGCAGGACCACGTGGCTCTCCAGAGGGTTTCTTGCCTTCCTTCTGTACTTTTCCACTATATTTAGTTCTCGTTCCTCGAGGTGCGCAGTCACGTGTTTGTTCTGGTTCTTTAGGGCCCGGGCAATATCCTCGGTGGTGTTGCAGGTCAGTAAATTTGTTATTTTCACGAGAGGGTTTTTGTTTGATGTGTCTTTTACCTCCATCTCTCTACTCAGTTTTTCTTTAAGTTTTCTTCTCTCTTCCTCTGTCCTGCAACCCACCACTACCTTTCCATCTCTCGCTTTTCTTATTTTTTGCACTTGCCAACCTTCCTCCTTCGCGTTGAGCAAGTGCCGGATGTTCTGCACCGTTTCCTCTGCCGTGTCGGTCGCGTTTTTCGGCGCCACCACGACAGAGTGCAGTGCAGGTTTGTGACCCGGGCCCTCTGTGCTGTTTTTTCCCTGACTGAGATTTTCTTTTGTCGCTTCTGCGTATGACTTCATTTGCATTTCCCATATGTTTTGCCTTTCTTTTTCTTTCATCTCTTTCTCCTCGAACTCTTTTCTAATCTCAGTCAGGATACCTTCATCTTTCTTTTTTGCCAGATCCTCTATGTCTTTCCTACATTTCTCCAACTTACTATTTTCTGCCTCCAGTCTTTCAATTTGCGTTTCTAATCTGTTGTATATTTCGGTTTCTTTGTCTTTTCCTTCTGTCGTTTTTGTTGAAGTTTTTGTTGAAGTTTTTGTTGGGCCTCCCGCCAGCTCCACTTCGGCTTCCTTTATGAGTTGGTACAGCCGCTTCACAGCTGACTGTACCCCTATCTTTATTTCTGTTTTGATATTGCGGGACTCCGCCAAGTGGGCCATTGCCTTGAGGTAGCAATTTTTTGCTTCTCTTTCCCTGGCTTGAGCGGGAGCAGGAGACTTACCTGCTCCTCCCGCCCCAGCCAGAGGATCTTCTTTTGCTGCCTCAGGGGCCCGGCTGGAGGCCGCCTCCCACTTATCAATACTGCGCCTGATAGCAGGTGCCGTTTGTTTGCATTTGGGTGGAGTGCGAATGCCCAACATTTCGCCTATTAGGATTGTCACGTGAAATTAAATAATTTAACCTAAGGTCTACTCCCAATAGGGTAGTAGCCGTGTCAATTTTAGTAATATTCTTTTAAACTATAATTATCTTAAACTATACTTAATCTAAGGCTACTCCCAATAGGGTAGTAACCGTGTCAATTATAATAATATTTTTATTTACAATAATTGTCTTATATCTGTACTTAACCTAAGGCCTACTCCCAATAGGGTAGTAGACAGGTCAATAAATAATTTACAAACAATGGAATATTCTTAATTATTAATTTTTTATAGATTATTGTCAAATTAATTATTATAATTTTTTAAAACTTATTCTAGTGGCTGTCCCAAAAGGGTGGCAGCCGTCAATTTTTATATCCTAAACTTATTCTAAGGTCTACCCCCAAAAGGGTGGTAGCCGTGTCAAAACACTTATATCTAAGAGGGGTTTCCAAAAGGAGAACCCCTGTCACTTAACCTAATATCACAGTCCTGGTACCTTCGGGAGCGGTGTATCACTTGTTCTAATAAAAACGCGCGAAAGGACCGCCTGACCTTGCCTTGTTTGTATGTGTGTGTATGTGTGTGTGTGTGTGTTTGGGAGCCGTAGCACGTGTGCACCTGTTCGGAGGATCCGCTGCAATCAGCGGAGTCGAATAAGGTGCTACACTTGAGTTCCTGAACGTGTATTTGTATGTGTGTATGCCGGTGTGTGTGTGTGTTTACTCGAATGTAGAAATGGACAGCGGCAATCTTCTCCCCGAGTCACGAGGAGTTGAACGAGCCGTCACACTTGTGTATTTATGTGTGAATTGTGTCTTAGTGTGTTTGTGTGTGATAACTGTGTGTACGTGTGATTGAGTGCGCTGTAAACGTACTCAGTCGACTCTGCTTTTTGCGGGGAGTCGAAAGAGCCGTCACACGTGTATGTTCCGTGAGGTTGCAATTTTTCAACCCCAGGGGGTGAGGTAGTAGGGCGAGGGGGGGGTCCAAGGTACAGTGCACGCGATACGTCCCTATAACCCTTTTTTACCCTAATTAGGCCGAAAATGATATTATTTTTAACCTAGCGTGCACCGTTTTATCTAAATTTGATACTACTGTAATTTATTAAATATTTTATTAATTAAATTTTGAAAAATTATTTTAAAAATTTTTTGAATATAGTTTCCGGTAGAGTTCGAACCGGCGGTCAAAACCCAGTATACTATGTATACTGGATCTGACCTTAAAAACGCGCTAAAATGCACCGTTCCCGAGTTATCCCGCACTTTTCCCCCTTTTTATTCCCGGGCCTCTGGAGCCGCCAATATTGATCAAATTTTTTATACGAATATATCAAAATGACAGGCTCGTCGAGATCTATCCGATGAGCTTATCCGCGGTGCAAAATATTGGCGGGATCTCCGACCACGTGCCACGTGGTCCGGAGAAAAAATTTTCCAGGGGCCTCAGTTTTTGAGGGAAAAATCTGAGATTGGTACCTTTAAATAGAGCTCCGCGCGGCGCTTCTGATGATGTGCAGAACGGCTGGGGTCCTCGATCTTGATCTTGAGATATTCTTCCTCAAAGGTGTATAACCTTTGCAAAGTGTGGTTAAACGTCAATAAAAAATTTTCCCCTTGAGAAAGTGGAAGACCAAAGCCTCCGCCTTATGCAGATTTTTGCGGCGCTTCCGATGGTGGTTTTTGTTTCTTCAATTTTTGCTTCTTTCTGTGACCACGTGCCACGTGGTATTTTCTTCTTTTCAAGATTTCTCGAGATTTTTAAAACGCAAAAATCTGAGTGATATGTCAAAAGAAGCGGCTTGACAGCCTCTTTCTGACCGTGTAAAAATAACGGTAGGTCGTCGCTTTAAATTTCTTGCCGCACGCACTTTTGTGTAGAAATTTTATTATTTTTAATGTTTTTTGCACTTTTTGGCACTGTTTTGAAATTTTTGAAACACGTGTAATATATCACTAAATTCACCGTCGCGAGACGCGTCAGATGACGTATTTCACTGCTTAATTCACTTCGAAAAACCTATTTTTACGATTTTTCAAAGGCGGAGCGGCACGCTTTCTGACCGATCAGGGCGGCGGTTCGACTGCGACTGGTTAGGTTAGGTTAGGTTAGGTTAGGTTAGGT
>NC_059514.1:35000-47500 GCF_905147795.1 Pieris rapae | reverse complement strand
CACTCTCACTGAATTAAGCGAGGCAGTTTTGTGTGCTTTACAAATTTTTGCTGCAAAGCCTCGCTGGATGGTATCCAGCCTTTTTCTTATGTAAAGTTTTCTTGTAGAAGAAGACCAGGCGCTGGCTGCGTAGAGAATTGTGGGTTCTACTACCGCTGTGTATATGGTGCGCATGATGTTGGGGTTTAGACCCCAGCTGACCTTCGCGGCTTTTGCGATCTGCTTATACAGGTTTATTGCCTTCTTTGCCACCGCTGCTGTATGCTCGCTGAAGGTCAGCTTGTTGTCCATGGTGAGTCCCAAAATTTTCATGCTATTTGAAGTCCCGATGTCTACGCCGGCCATGGTAAGTCTCGGAATGTCATACTTTGTTCGATTTGTTATCACCATTGCCTTTGTTTTGTTTGGCGCGAATTTAAGTTTGTTGCGCTGCCCCCACCTCTGGACTTGTGCTAGTGCTTGTTTGGCGCTTCTTTCCGTTTCCAGTGCGCTGTCACTCGTGAAGACCAACACAATGTCATCGGCGAAGGCCTGAACGTAGACATTTTGGGACTCTAACTCTTTTAGGAGAGGGTCCACTAGTAAATTCCAGAGTGTCGGTCCGCTTATGGAGCCCTGCACGCATCCTTTAGTCGTGGTTTTTTCGTAGGCGGTTCCTCCATATAGCACTCGGACTTTACGATCTCTCAGATAGCTGTTCATAACCCTCCTAACACCTGGGGGGCAACCCTCTTCGGCCAGTCTTGTTTTAATTGCCGGCCACCAGGCGTTATCAAACGCACCTTCGATGTCAAGGGAGACCAATGTGACGACCTTTTTCTCCTTCAGACCTTCCCTTATGTGGCTCACCAGGGTGTAAAGTGCGTCCTCCGTGCCTTTTTGCGGGACGAAGCCGTATTGTCTCCCCGACATCGTCGGTATCAAGTGCCAATTCAGCCTTTTTACTATCATTTTTTCTGTTATCTTTCCGAGCACAGACAGCAGCCCAATAGGCCGATACGCCTTCGGTTTGTCGTATCTTTCTCTGTCCGGCTTCCGCAATATGATGACCGTGGCTTTTTTCCATTGAGTCGGGAAGTGCCCGAGAGCTAGACATTTGTTTGCTAGTGCCAAATAGACGGAGGGGTTCGCCGAGATCGCCTGTTCGCATATGTCCGCGGTGAGCCCGTCTTCTCCGGGTGCCTTTTTGGGGTTGAAGCTGGAGACGCTTTCTACGAGTTCTGTGTGGGTAAACGGTTGTTCATAGTTGTCATCATGAAATGTGCCGTTTTCCTCTTCTGCTCTGCTTCTTACCTCCAGCTGTTCCCTACTTTCTCCCGCTACCGTGTCCTCTGGGAAAAGGGTATCCGCTAGATATTGTACTGATTCTTCAGGCGTCAGCATTTTCCCATCCTTTTCCAGCATCTCGTCTTTTTTCCTTTGGTTGGTTCTTTTTATAACTCTATAGATTCCGTCCCAAAGGCTTTCTCGATCCTGCTTGCTGCAGAAGGTCTTCCAGCTATTTGTGATTGCTTCTTCGATTTCTTCTTTGTAGTTCTGTTTTGCCTTAAGGTACTCTTCAACGACCACGGTACGACGGGATGAGGCTGCGTTTCGTATTCTGCGCTTCTTTTTGGCGACGTCTTTTTTCATTTGGTAGAGCGTTTCAGACCACCAGGGAGGGGAATTTTGTGTTTTTCGTTTTTTAATTTTTGGTATGTGTGTGTTGCATGCCTCCGTGATGATGTTTGTGTAGTGTGTGAGTGTATTTTCCAAATCTTGTGGTGAGTGTATACTGTTTATGTGTTCTATAGAGAGATTGCGTTCGGAAAGCAACTGGCTGATTTTCTCACGAAAATGGGTCCAGTTCGCCTTCCTCACGTTGTACACCCTTGTCGTGCTGGCAACGCGTGCTTTATATGTGAGCTCTATTTTAATAGTGAATGTAATGGCGTTGTGATCAGAGCCCGTCACGTCATGATCCACTCTCCACTCCTCAATATGTGCGAGAAGGTCATGAGTGACGGCGGTGATGTCAACACAACTGGTATACCTAGTGTTTCCTCTGATAGTGTCGAATGTGTATTCTCCGCCCTGGTTCACGACTTCCACACTCATACCATCGAGACTCGCCTCGACTTCCTCACCCCTGTCGTTCGTGGCGTTGCTGCCCCACCATGGGCTGCTCGCATTTGCGTCCCCACCAATTACTACCTTGGCCTGGAGCGTCTTGACCGCTTTTTCAATTTCATCCAGGACAAGTCTTGTCGGTTTTGGCTTGGGTTCAATATAAAAGGATACCAGGTGCACCACACCTCTGGCTGTTTTTAGGCCGATGGGCACCACGTTCCTTGTTGTGACTTCTGGATATTGCAGTACCTCGATGGAATCATCGAACACTGCAATAGCCGCCTTATTGGGCCCTCCCACCGTGTCTACATTCTGGTACACATCGGCACCTTTATATTCCTTCATTTTGCCTTTTGATCCGACGTATGGTTCTTGAATAAGAGCCACTGCTATTTGGCGCTTCCGGGCTTCCATTATCAGTTCTTCGGTTGCAATTTTGGCCCTCTGTAGGTTTGCTTGTATTACCTTGATTGTTTTTGGTACCACTATGGCGTTAACAGTATGCCACTCTACTTCTAGCTATGTATTCCATACGTTTCCTTATTGGGCACTCCGGGTCGTTTGTGTTGTGCGAGGTTTGCGTAGCATGCGCTTTTTTACAGTTTATGCATGTCGGTATAGACCCTTCCTTATACTTCGGACAGTCGATTTTCAGATGTGCTTCCCCGCAGTGGAGGCAGGTCGTACCCTCCTCCGTGCAGTGCCTTCGGCCATGACCATACCCCAGGCATTTGGAGCACTGCACAAGAGGCGACTGATCGAGCACGGCCACGCGTTGGAAGTCAATGTGGGCTCTGCCCGCTGCTGTCAGCTCCTTCCATACGCACGGAGACACCTGTAGTATTATATTTTCGTTGTGTGGGTTCCTTGCACGTCTCCTGTATTTCACCGTTATCCTTATCTCCTCTTTTAAATCTTTAAACATATTTTGATTTTGGTTTTTTAATGCGTTAATTACTTCGTCGTCTGTATGGGACTTTATCACATCCCTTAGGACAACCAGTGGGTCTTTGGTGGTTGCCGCCTCCACTATAAAGGTTTTATCGGTGCTTAGACGGTCCGTTATTTTCCCCAATCGCTCCATCGTGGTGCATCCTATCACCACTCTTTGGTCTTTTACCTTTCTTATCTTGTCTACATTTAGTCCCGTACTCTTGGCGTCCACTGTATTCCGAATTCGCTCCAGTAGTTCGCCGCTCGTTTCCGTTCCTGTCGATTTTATTATTATAGAGTGCATTTCCTCTCGTCTGAACGGAATTTTGTTCGTTTCCCCTTCATGACTTTTGTTGCTTCTACCTTTGGCTGTTGCCGCTTCTGCGTAGGTCATTCTTCTTTCCTCTTCCTCGCGTCTGAATTCCCTCAGCTCCTTTCTTACTTCTTCCACTACCATACTGTTTCCCTGTCCTTTGCTGAGAGCTTTGAAGGCCTCTACATCCTTCCTTAATAGTTTACTGGTCTCTTCCATCCTGTCATTTTCTCTTTTAAGCCGGTTTATTTGTTGCTCTAGTTTGTCCGTATCGCTTTTCTTGATTTGCGATGTGGTGTCTATTTTGTAAGTTTTGTTAGCGATTCCTTCTCTTTTTGCTGTTTCCTCACTTTTCTCTTCGTTTTCCTTTTTCCTGTCCCTTCCTTCCTTCGTTTGAGTATCAGCCTCTTTTACTAGCTCGTATAGTCGCTTTACTGCTGAGGTAACCGCTGCCTTGATTTCGCCCTTTAAATTTCGGGCGGCGTCCAGCTGGAGGAGAGCGCTCTGCTGCAGTGCTGCAGCTTCGGTGAGCCTATTTTTATATAGCTTCTGTTTTTTCGGGCCCTCCCCACCTCTAGCTATTGCCGCTTCCAACTCTCCAATGCTTTTCCTCACTGCTGGAGTTGAGGTGGGTGTTGGTGGCTGTACAGGGGCCGGTCCTTCCCTTTCCTCTATGGCATGGGTTGGTGGAGCGGTGATCTTTGTCGGAGTGCGAATGCCGAACATTTTGTTTTTTAATTCACGCGTAGGTAGGCTATGGTTTGTCAGTTTTTAAAATAATAAGGTATTCAAGAAGAATAATTAATCAATAGCTATATAAATTTCTCAGTAACTAACTTAGTCTAGGGTCTACTCCCAAAAGGGTAGTAGCCGTGTCAATATACAATATTTATATATTAAATATTAAACTACTTAGTAAAACTTAGTCTAAGGCTTCCCCAATAGGGTGATAGCCGTGTCTGTATACAATATTTATATATTCAATTTTAACACTGCTTAGTAAAACTTAGTCTAAGGCTTCCCCAATAGGGTGATAGCCGTGTCAGTTTACAATATTTATCTATTCAATTTTAACACTGTTTGGTAAAAATTAGTCTGAGGTACGCTCCCAATATGGTAGCAGACTGGTCAACAAATAATCCAAAACAGTACAAAATATTCCTAATTATTGAATTTTCCAATAGGCAGTGTTGTCAAATTGTCTAATATTTCTTTAAACTTAATCTAAGGTCTACCCCCAAAAGGGTGGTAGCCGTGTCAAAACACTTATATCTAAGAGGGGTTTCCAAAAGGAGAACCCCTGTCACTTAACCTAATATCACAGTCCTGGTACCTTCGGGAGCGGTGTATCACTTGTTCTAATAAAAGCGCGCGAAAGGACCGCCTGACCTTGCCTTGTTTGTATGTGTGTGTATGTGTGTGTGTGTGTGTTTGGGAGCCGTAGCACGTGTGCACCTGTTCGGAGGATCCGCTGCAGTCAGCGGAGTCGAATAAGGTGCTACACTTGAGTTCCTGAACGTGTATTTGTATGTGTGTATGCCGGTGTGTGTGTGTGTTTACTCGAATGTAGAAATGGACAGCGGCAATCTTCTCCCCGAGTCACGAGGAGTTGAACGAGCCGTCACACTTGTGTGTTTATGTGTGGATTGTGTCTTAGTGTGTTTGTGTGTGATAACTGTGTGTACGTGTGATTGAGTGCGCTGTAAACGTACTCAGTCGACTTTGCTTTTTGCGGGGAGTCGAAAGAGCCGTCACACGTGTATGTTCCGTGAGGTTGCAATTTTTCAACCCCAGGGGGTGAGGTAGTAGGGCGAGGGGGGGGGGTCCAAGGTACAGTGCACGCGACACGTCCCTATAACCCTTTTTTACCCTAATTAGGCCGAAAATGATATTATTTTTAACCTAGCGTGCACCGTTTTATCTAAATTTGATACTACTGTAATTTATTAAATATTTTATTAATTAAATTTTGAAAATTATTTTAAAAATTTTGTGAATATAGTTTCCGGTAGGGTTCGAACCGGCGGTCAAAACCCAGTATACTTTGTATACTGGCTCTGACCTTAAAAACGCGCTAAAATGCACCGTTCCCGAGTTATCCCGCACTTTTCCCCCTTTTTATTCCCGGGCCTCTGGAGCCGCCAATATTGATCAAATTTTTTATACGAATATATCAAAATGACAGGCTCGTCGAGATCTATCCGATGAGCCTATCCGCGGTGCAAAATATTGGCGGGATCTCCGACCACGTGCCACGTGGTCCGGAGAAAAAATTTTCCAGGGGCCTCAGTTTTTGAGGGAAAAATCTGAGATTGGTACCTTTAAATAGAGCTCCGCGCGGCGCTTCTGATGATGTGCAGAACGGCTGGGGTCCTCGATCTTGATCTTGAGATATTCTTCCTCAAAGGTGTATAACCTTTGCAAAGTGTGGTTAAACGTCAATAAAAAATTTTCCCCTTGAGAAAGTGCCAGACCAAAGCCTCCGCCTTATGCAGATTTTTGCGGCGCTTCCGATGGTGGTTTTTGTTTCTTCAATTTTTGCTTCTTTCTGTGACCACGTGCCACGTGGTATTTTCTTCTTTTCAAGATTTCTCGAGATTTTTAAAACGCAAAAATCTGAGTGATATGTCAAAAGAAGCGGCTTGACAGCCTCTTTCTGACCGTGTAAAAATAACGGTAGGTCGTCGCTTTAAATTTCTTGCCGCACGCACTTTTGTGTAGAAATTTTATTATTTTTAATGTTTTTTGCACTTTTTGGCACTGTTTTGAAATTTTTGAAACACGTGTAATATATCACTAAATTCACCGTCGCGAGACGCGTCAGATGACGTATTTCACTGCTTAATTCACTTCGAAAAACCTATTTTTACGATTTTTCAAAGGCGGAGCGGCACGCTTTCTGACCGATCAGGGCGGCGGTTCGACTGCGACTGGTTAGGTTAGGTTAGGTTAGGTTAGGTTAGGTTAGGTTAGGTTAGGTTAGGTTAGGTTAGGTTAGGTTAGGTTAGGTTAGGTTAGGTTAGGTTAGGTTAGGTTAGGTTAGGTTAGGTTAGGTTTAGGTTAGGTTAGGTTAGGTTAGGTTAGGTTAGGTTAGGTTAGGTTAGGTTAGGTTAGGTTAGGTTAGGTTAGGTTAGGTTAGGTTAGGTTAGGTTAGGTTAGGTTAGGTTAGGTTAGGTTAGGTTAGGTTAGGTTAGGTTAGGTTAGGTTAGGTTAGGTTAGGTTAGGTTAGGTTAGGTTAGGTTAGGTTTTTTTTTTTTTTTTTTTTTTTTTTTTTTTTATATTGGCTAGTAGGCCTACCTCCCCGGCGACTTCCGCCCCGGGGCCGAGGAAGCTAAGCTTAAGTAATTTTTTCAGTGAAAAGTTTTATTGAAATTAAACAATGTTTTTGTGGACATGAGTGAGGTGGCTGAGGGTCGGTTATGCTATTTGATACATGTTCTTTCCCTCAGCCACCTGCGTAGAGTCCGCGTCTTACAAACTACTTATATATAAAACAAAAAGAAGAAATTATTTAAACATCGAGAAAACAAAAGTAATAAAAGAAAAAGAAAAAGTATAAAAGTAGGTTTACAAAATATCTTATGTTAAGTTGATGGGAACATAGTTGTATGAGTGACGATGATGGGATGATGGTACATATATTGATGAATACAAAAGTGCTTAAATCTAACAAGGTACATATATTGATGAGTACAAAAGTGCTTAAATCTAACAAGGTACATATATTGATGAATACAAAAGTGCTTAAATCTAACAAGGTATGTTTATGTGGCGTATATATTTACATTAAAACATTAGGACAGTTATTGATATGTGTACACAAAAGTTGCTTATAAAATAGAGGAAAAACAAACAATTATGGAGTTATAAAATTAGAATAATAAAAAATAGTGACATTTTAGTGGATATCAGGTGGGGTGGATGACGATCAGCCAGTGGAGGGTGGGTTGTTGAAGTCTTTTAGGGAATTAATAATTTTAGTTGCTAACTTTAATAATGACTGTATTGTTTGCGGTTTATTGTCGGATAGGGAGTAGGGATTTCTACATTTTCTATTTTTCTGTGTGTGTTCGTGTCTGATGTGTGCAAAGCGTGGACATTCCTCGATGAGGTGTTGAAGTGTCTGAGTGGTGTTGGAGTCGCAAGGGCAAGTGTCGTTGTCAGTAATGTGGAACCGTTTTAGATGATCTTTGGCGAAGGAATGTCCAGTGAGTAATTGAGTGGTTTGAAAGGTGATGGGGAATTGTTGAGTAAATCTTTTAATGTTGTGTATGTCTTGTAAAATGTTTTTTGTGTAATTGGCAGTTGGTTCATTGTTAAATCTCTTCTCCCATGTTGCTATTGTTTCTAATTTGGCCCTTGTCTTAATGTAAGACATGGGGCAATCATTGAATGTGTATTTGAGGTGTGAGTTTGCAGCCGATTTGGCTGCCAAGTCAGCCTCCTCGTTGCCAATGATGTTGTGGTGTCCTTTAACCCATTTGAAATGGATTTGTGTGTTTGTGTTGGCGCTGATGGCTTTATGTATATGCGTGACTATTTTGTGTGTAGCGTTGGGTTGGGCAATTGTCTGAAGGGCAGCCATGGAGTCTGAATTAATTGTGTAAGTGTATGTGTTTTTGTTGGCGTCTTTTTGTGAGTGTGTGATGGCCCAGTCGCATGCCCCTTGTATGGCAAGCAGTTCAGCCTGGTATACGGTGCAGGTAGGGTGTAGTTTTCTTTTCCATCGGTGTATGGCGGTGTGAGTGTTAGGGGAGTACGCAATAAACGCGGCTCCCGTCTGTCCGTTTTCCTGTTTGCTTCCATCCGTGAATATGTTAATGTTGTTTGTAAGGTGTGTGTTGAGATTGTTTTTGTGAGTACTGAATTTTAAAAGCGGTCTGGAAGCGGGGTGTAAGAGTTCGGTGTGGTGTGTAGGCTGTTCGATGGTGATGTCGTCAGGAATGTATCTACTGACGCCTTTAATGCGCGCCTTCTCAATCTCACATGATTCAAGAACCTTGAGATCAAGCGGCACGAATCCCGCTATTGCGATCGCAGCGTTAGTAGATACATTTCTGAACGCTCTGGTGGTCTTGATGGCAAAGCCGCGTTGGGTTTTTAGAAGTAGCTTGCGATTATATTTTTTAAGTGCTGCGTGGCCCCAGATGGAGGCCCCGTACGTGATAATGGGTTCTATAACCATTTTATATATTGATTTGATGTTCTCGGGGTGTGGTCCCCAAGTGGGTCGTGTGTAAATGGATAGTTTGTTGAATAGTTGGGTTGCTTTAGTGGTTATGTGTTCGATGTGGTGTTTGAATGTTAACTTGTTGTCTAAAATGATGCCTAGGTATTTAATTTTGTCTGTGAATTTAAGTGGGGTGTTGTTGAAGATTAAGCTGCAATTCTGTGCTGGTTTGGAGAAGGCCATTGTCTGGGTTTTGTCGGGTCCGAACAGTAGTTTGACTCCATCGCCCCATTCTTTGATGATTTTCAGTGTGTGGTTGGTTTTGTCCTCTAATGTTTTGATGTCTGTGTCTGTAGTTAATATTAGAACGTCGTCGGCGAAGGCTTGGATGTGGCACCCTGATGGGAGTGGTGTGTTGAGTAGTGTGTTAAGGATAATGTTCCAGAGTATAGGGCCGCATGCCGACCCTTGGATACATCCCTTTTGTGTATTGCGAGTGGTTCGTGTGTTGCCCATTTGGTGTGTAACTGTTCTATTTGTGAGGTAGTTTTGAATTAGTTTGAATATATTGTGTGGGCACTTTACCGCACGTAATCCGCTCAATACCGCCGGCCACCAGGCGTTGTCAAACGCGGCCTTAATATCGAGGGATACGGCTATGATGTGTTGTTTGTGCTGTTTGGCGTGATTTATTGTGTCTAAAGTTTTGTGTAGAGCGTGTGTTGTACCAGTTTGTTCGGTGAAGCCGAATTGAGCTCGGTTTAGCAGTTTTTGTTTATGCGCGTTGAAGGTGAGGCGTTTAGTAAATAGCTTTTCTAGTACTTTCCCGAACACGGGGATTAGTCCTATGGGTCTGAATGAGCTTAAGTTTGTGTAATCGTGTTTGTTGGGTTTGGGAATTATTTTTATTACTGTTTCCTTCCATGGAGTCGGAAAGTGTGCTATTTGTAGGCAGCGGTTCATGAGTTGTGTGGTTAGCTCTGGGTAATTGCGTGCAAAGACCTGGCAGATGTCACTGGTGAGGTGATCATTGCCCGGTGCTTTGGTGTGACTGATGGAGTCGAGTGCTGCTATAATTTCGGATGTCGTGAAGGGAGGGTCGTCCTCCGTGTCGGGTAGTATACCAGAATTGCTGCGCATATTTGTGTGTCTGGCGTCCGTGTCTGGGGTGTCGTCGGGATAAAAATGTGTGAGTAATGCCTGTGATGTCTCCTGTTCGTTGTTTGTAAATTTATTGTTGACCTTAAGGGTGCGGGGTTGGATGTTGTTGTTAGATTTTAGTAATTTGTTGGTGATGGACCAGACATCTTCTGCACCTTGCGACTCGCAGAAATGTTTGAAGTGTTCAGTGGATGTCTTTCTGATTGTATTTGTGTATGAGAGTTTAATTTCGTGATATTTGTTTAAGAGGTCTGTAGGGGGTGTCTGTTTGTTTTTGGAATATGTGTGTATTTTGTGGTGTAGTTTGATGCATTGTTTCTTAAGTTGATCTAGGCTTTCGCTCCACCAGGGTGCTTTGGGTTTTGTGTGTCCTGTTTTAAGGGCAAATGAGTTGTGGCAGGCGCTGTTTATGGTGTTGGCGAGGGAGTATACAAATTGGTCTAGTTGATCGGGTGTTAGGGTCGATATGTTTATTTCTGTTATTTTATCTTTAATCATTGCGGTGTGTAGTGTTTCTTTAAAGGTGTGCCAATTGCCTTTGCTGGTGTTGTATTTAAATGTACTGCTATTCATGGTGTGTGGAATAGGGTCTGTTCTACAGTCTAGTTTAAATTTAATTGGATTGTGTTGTGTTGATGGGAACAAACGTTGTTTGACTTCCCATTTGTGTATGTGATGGTATGTGTGTATTGATGTGAACGTGAGGTCGATAATGGATGACCTCTCCGTTCCGTGTGTTATTGTTTCAAATGTGGGTGTGTTGCCTGTGTTGTTTATGTATATATTATTGGAATTCATAATATCTATCAGTTGCTGTCCCCGGATGTTGTTTCGAGAGCTGCCCCAGATTTGGTGCCACGCGTTAAAGTCGCCGCCAACTATAATGTTTGAGTTCGTGTATGTTTTTATGAATGTGTCCAGTGTATCTAGCGTGTTGTTAGCGTCGGTTTTTGGTTCAATGTAAACCGATGCTATGTATAGTGTTCTTGTCTTTGTGGGTATAGCGATAACCACTATATTCCCTGTGGTGAATTGTGAGATGATGTGTGCGTTTATGTCTGTACTGGTTATAATGCAGGCTTTCGTTGTGTCCGCCGAATCGGACTGAAACACGCGGAGTCCTGCAATATTTTTAACTGTGTTTTTGTTTGTGTATGGTTCGGATATAATGGCTATGTCGAGTTTATTTGTGATGAAGTGGTGTTTAAGTTCTTGTGTAGCGTTGCGAGACCGGTCTAGGTTCGCCTGTATAAACTTGATGTTTTTATGCATGTTTTATATATAGTTGACCTTGGCCTCTACGCGGGCACGCATTGCGCTAACTTTGGGGCACCTTTCCGAGTCGGCTCGATGTTGTGTGTTAGTGTTTGTTTTGAACTGTGCGTTGTGTTCGTGGCAATTGGCACACCTGTGTGATTGTGGTTGTTCTTTGCACTCTGCTGTGGGGTGATTTGCAGAGCACTTGGCGCAAGTGGGTGTGGTAGCGGGGCAGCGGCTCTTCGTGTGTCCGAAATTTAGGCAGTTTTGACACTGCCTAAATGGTGAAAAATTGCCGCTGTGGACCCTTTGCATGCCTATGTTAATTCTGCCTAGATCGGTAAAGGCCTTCCAGGCAGAGGGGGTGGTGTTTAAAACCACATTGTAAAGAGTGTGGTTTCTGTTAACTGTCTTGAATTTAATGCTGAAAGTGTGTTCAATCAATGTATGGTTCTGATCTTTAATTGTGTTGATGAGTTCTGCTTCGCTCGTGTTTTTGTTTATCCCTTTGAGAATTATCATCGGGTCGACCCGCTTTTCTTCCTGGGTTTTTATTGCGCTATGGTTCTGTAATTGTGTGAGTGTGTGCAATTTGTGCTCGTCTTTTTCGAAGACGAGCTTCACTTTGTTTTTCGATAGTGGTGTCACCCTGATAGGGGCATATCCCCCCTGCCGGAAGTTGACCGTGCTTCTAATTTCGGTGATTAATTTCTCGGTGGTGTCGAGGCCCTCTCCGGATACAACAACAGAGGGACCTGCAGGGGGTTTGGGGGCTGCGGTAGCCTTAGCGTAAGATTTATAAATGTTGTGCGGGTCCGCCGCCGCAGGCTGTGGTACCGCCGGTGTAGGTCGCGGTTGCGCTTTTAATGCCCTGGAGTGTTCCTGCAGGGCCCTGTTGCTCTCCTCGAGTAGCCGAGAGTGGGCCTCTAGCTTGTTTAGGAGTAGTGTATTATCGACGGGTGGTGTATTGTTGCTTGTGTTATTGTCGATGCTATTGGCCGGAGGTGTGAGGGGTTTGGAAGGGGAGGGGGTGGTAGGGTCTAACATAGCGACGACTCCGAAGAGACCGTCGATTGTCTCCGTAATTATAGTTTTAAGCTCACTCTTGAGGTTACGAGAGAGTGAAACCGCGTTCAGGCCTTTGAGTCTGAAACTCCTCGCCATCTCCATGTAGGTGGACTCTGCGGGGGGAGCTTCTCGAGTGAAGGCCGGACTTAGATTGTCCACCAGATTCCGCCTAGCGGTTGTAAAGGATGTTTGGGGAGATGGTGAGGCGGTGGTTGTGATTTTGGGTGGGGTGCGGGGGTAACATTATTTCGTGATGGGTGGGGGGGGGGTCGAAACTGGATTTGGTCTATTGGACTAGAATCGCCTTTAACAGCCGATTCAGATGATATATGACTCGGGGGGGTGCGGAGGGGGGGTAAAAATTTAAGGGGTGGGGGGGGAAAAACTCAACCTGGGGGTTGAAAGGTGGGTTTGCGGACGACTGTATGACTATATTATTGTTTGGCTTGAAGAGGCGGTTTGAATGAGCCCAAGCTCGGTGTGTTTCTG
>NC_059514.1:12500-30000 GCF_905147795.1 Pieris rapae | reverse complement strand
TATTTGCAATAATAGTGTTTTTTCCAGGTTTCAGGGGCTATAAGTGCCCCGATCTCCAAAAAAGATGTGTCTGCTGATAGCTGAAGTAATTGTGCGCCGTTCTATATATGTCTTGTTAGAAAATACTGAAGCGCCGCGATTTGGCGACTGAAAAACCAGTTTTCAGCCGCTGAAAAATCCAGTTTCAGTCGGATTGATGCGATATTGGTATCAAATGACGCGTCTTGACAAGGGCTATCGTTTGATGTATAAAAAAGATATGGTTGTAGATCGTTATAAAAAGTTATTTGAGATTTACCACTGTAATGTCTGCCAAATCCACAAATATGTGTCCTTATCGACCAAAATATGGTCGAAATGCGCACCACACTGCACTCTATCTATTAGAACTCACTTAAGAATTTTTACTGCACTGATAATATTTTTAAAATCGAAAAAACTGAAATTTTTAATGTTTTTGGTCGAAAAAAAATCGAAAAAGAAAACCTGGGATAATGAAAATAGCACTACACGATAGAGCGGAATTTTCCGCGTCTTTTGACGTATAACACACTGCACTTAGTACGCGGGAACTATTTTTAAAGATTTTTCTTAACTTTGAAAAGGCGCGGAGCGACGTGGAGTCGACCGTTTTTCGTGGCGTCTGGACGCGGACTGGTTAGGTTAGGTTAGGTTAGGTTAGGTTAGGTTAGGTTAGGTTAGGTTAGGTTAGGTTAGGTTAGGTTAGGTTAGGTTAGGTTAGGTTAGGTTAGGTTAGGTTAGGTTAGGTTAGGTTTTTTTTTTTTTTTTTTTTTTTTTTTTTTTTTTTTTTTAAAAGCACCTAATAGGCCTACCTTCCCCGGCTACTTTATCGCCGGGGGCGTTGTCTAAGCTACCCATCCGTCCTTTCTCACATTCATCCTCTAAATAATTGAAAACACAGCTTTAATTTTTATTAGGTTTTTTACAAATCAATTTCAATTTCAACTTTCTTAAAATATTCCTTTACAATATTCCAACTTATCTAATTTTCTTTCCATATCTATCCTGAGACGTGGCCCGCGAGGCGGGCAGCTTTCACTTCTCCGTGAGTATCCTTATAATACCCATTAGCAAGTGGGCGCCGGCCGCCTCGCGGTCCCCGCCCCTCCCTTACTTCCATTAAATTTGGCGGTTCTTTTTATTATTTTTAAGCAAAATTCCTCCAGTTGCGATCTGTAACAGGCTAGCTTGCCGGGCAGTCCTTCAAGACTGACCACCATGCCTGTCATCTGTTCCAGGTCGCATCTGGAGGAGGCAAAAATGGGGCACTCTATAAGTAGATGCGGGATGGTTTGTTGCACCCCGCTGTCACACTCGCATTCAGCTGTCTCTTTTAATTTGAAACGGCACAGGTACTCGGCAAAAGGCCCGTGGCCTGTGAGTATCTGTGCCATCTCAGGACTGAATCTCGCTGCTCTCAGTTGCTTATGAGCGCTCGCAACATCTTTTAGAAAAATCTTTGTTATTCCGCCCGTAGTCCCTTCTCTGTATCGTTTGTCCCATTCTTCTATTGTTTTCCGTCTTACTTCTTTCCTTATGTACGACAGCGGGTACTCTACGTGGACTGCTTTGACCTTAGAGGTCTCCGCAGCGGCCCTCGCGAGTTCGTCCGCCCTCTCGTTCCCCTCCGTGCCGACGTGCGCTTTCACCCAGTGGAGTCTTATGTTTTGGCCCTTTTTTCGGCTCTCCACCAGGTGGCTGCGGATCTCGACTACTCGGGGGTTCCGAGAGCGTCCGCCCGCGATGGCCTCGAGCGAGGACCTCGAGTCGCTGCAGATGTTCACGTCAGTACCCGCTGCCGTCGCCTCCCTAACTGCACCGACGAGAGCCGCTAGCTCTGCTTGATACACGGTGCAGTAAGGGGCCATCTTTATCTTCTTCCATTTTCGTTCTCTGCCTCCCTCCCATTTCGTCCAAGCCGCTCCGACTCCCTTCTCTGTTTTGCTCCCGTCTGTGTATATGGCCGTTATGTTTTCATTTTGTATTTGGCCAGGGTCAGTTGTGATGGCGAAGCTTATATCTGGTCTTTCCGCAGGATGGGGTTGTTCTATAACAGGTACGGCACGCTCAATCCGGTCTCCTTCGCGTATAAACGGGGATGACCCCCTTCTGGCCTCAAACATCGCGGCGGCTTCTTCCACCCTGAGGTCGAGGGGCAGTATCCCCGCCAGTAGCGTCGCGGAATTTAGCGATGCCGTCCTGTATGTTTTTGCGATCTTCTGTCCGAAGGCCCGTTGCACCGTCTCCAGTTTTTTCTTTGTGCACATTTTCTTTACTGTCGGTGCCCAGGCTGCCGACGCGTATGTTACCGTCGGCTCAATGACGGCTTGGTACACCTGGAGTACCATGTCTCCCGTCATTCCCCATTCCAGCTTCGCCATTCTCGCTACTTTTTTATATATATCTGCCGCTTTTCTGGTGACATTATGCACATGCTTGTTGAACGTGAGCCCTCCGTCTATTGTCAGTCCCAGCAGTTTTATTTCTTTCTCTATGGCTATGTCTTGTCCGTTCATCCTTATTATTGGGGTATCGAACTTCAATCTTCGCGTCAGGACCATTGCCTTGGTTTTTTGTGGCGCGAAGTTGAGCTTGTTCTCGATACCCCACTTTCTCACGTACTCGAGGGCTACGTTTGCTCGTTGCGCGATCGAGTGCGAGTCTGTTCCACTGAACAGCAGCACCACGTCGTCTGCGAATGCCTGTGCATAAGTCCCGTCCTCTTCCAGTTCGACCAGTAGTGGGTCGAGCAGGATGTTCCAGAAGGTGGGGCCGCTAATCGAGCCCTGAATGCATCCCTTTTCAGGTCGCCTCACATGCTCTCTGTTTGCGTAGCGTACCACCACCTTCCTGCCTTTAAAATAGTCCTCCACTACTAGTCTCAATTGCTTGGGACAGTCTTTCTTTGATAGTTGGTACTTGATAGCTGGCCACCATGCGTTGTCGAAAGCCCCCTCGATATCTAGCGACACCATCAACACTATCTCTTTGTTTTCTATGTGGCTTCTCGCTTTCGTCAGGATATCGTAAAGGGCATCCTCCGTGCTCTTTCCTGGCATAAATCCATACTGCCTCCTGCTCATCTTGGGGAGTAGGCTGTGTCTAATTCTGTTTATCATTACCTTCTCTAGTATCTTCCCCATGACTGGCAACAGGCCTATAGGACGGTAGGATTTGGCGGCCGTATAGTCCTCCTTCCCTGGCTTCCTCAGTACCACTATCGTGCATTCCTTCCACAGATCAGGGAAGCATCCCACTTCGAGGCATTTATTAAAGATGGCCAGGGGAACCTCCGGATTCGCCGTGATAGCTGCGCAGCAGATATCCGCAGTGAGTCCGTCGGCACCCGGGGCCTTCCTCGGGTTGAAGCTTCGAGCAGTGCTGATGAGCTCCGCCATTGTGATTGGCACTTCATCAGCGCTGCTTCCCCGTAGGCTGCTAGTCATTTCCTCAACCGTTTTCCTTATTCTTTGGTGGATGTCATCATCCATCTCACAATTGTCAGGCGGGAAGAATTTCTGTGCCAGCAGCTGCACCGATTCTTCGGAGTTCAACGAAATGCCCTTCTCTATTAGCGTGGTGTCTTCCCTGATCCCTTCCGCCTTTCTTATTACTTTATACATTCTGTCCCATAAGCTCTCCCCTTCTTGCTTCGTGCACAATTTCTTCCACCCTTCCTTTTGAGCCCTTTCGATCTCTTCTTCGTACATCTTTTTTGCCTCCAGGTAGGCAGTTACTACGCACTCTCTCCTCCTTGGAGCTGCGTATGAGATCCTTTTCTTTTTCCTTACCATGTCCTTCTTAAGGGCCTCTATTTCCTTGTTCCACCAGGGTGGTTCGAAGCTTTTCTTTCTTTGTTTCAGTTTGGGGATATGCTTCTCGGCGGCTTTTATAATTATGTTGGTATATTCCGTTACTGCGTTGTTGACCCTGGCCTTGGTGTCCAGTTCTTTTATCGTTCCTTTGTCTAATCCTTGTTTTGTCAATCCCGTTTTTATTTTCTCTTTAAAATCCTCCCAGTCTGCGTTTTTTGTTTTGTATTTGCGGGTCGTCTTCGGTAGGGTGTGCGTTTGGGGTTTTTGAAGGGCTGTAGTCATAAATATTGTGTTGTGATCCGAACTGGTAATTGATGTGTCAACCCACCATTTCGTTACCTTGCTGAGGAGAGCCGTTGTACATACTGTGATGTCGACTGTACTCGTGTATCTACGGCCCCCTCTAACGGTGTCGAAGGTGGGTGTGTTTCCACAATTTAAGATGCTCAGCCCCTCTTCATCAAGGAACCCTCGTAGTTCCTTTCCTCTTGTGTCTTCGTTCCGGCTCCCCCACCACTCACTCCATGCGTTCACGTCCCCTCCAATCAGTACCATCTTGGTTTTTAACTTTCTCGTGAAGCCTCTTAACTGTACGAGGTATGGTTCGATGGGTTCATCGCCTTCGAAGTACACTGATATTACCCCTAGTTCCCACTTGTCCGTTCTCAGGACGGCGGCCACTATGTTCTCGGTGGTGAGTGATTTGTCTTGTGAGACCTCGATGTGTTCATCGAAAACAAGTACCGCCGCCTTCACCGGTTTCTTCCCTGTGGGAACGCACTGCACTACTCTGTACATAGGGCTTTCTGCCATCTGTTTATTGGCCCCTGTGTACGGTTCCTGGAGTAGTGCTATCTTTATCTTCCTACCCCCCGCTTCCTTTATAAACTCCTGGTTCGCGATTCTCTTTCTTCCAAGGTTCGCCTGTGCCAGGAGAAAGCCGGTGTTTATGTTGGAGCCCTCGGCTTTTTTAACAGTACGCGTAACTCAGCCTCGCTGCCCTGTCCCATCCCTGCCGGGTTGGGCAGCTCTGGCTGAAGGCTCCGTGCTCTGCGTCTCTTCCTTTCATTGCTTTACAGTTAACGCAGCTGGGAGGCTTTCCTTCCCCGAGGATCTGGCAATCGGCCCTCATGTGGGCTCCTCCACAGTGACTGCACACCTCTGTATCTTTTTTACAGTTCCTGCGGGTATGTCCATACCCCAGACACATTGTGCATTGGACCAGAGGGGATTGGTCCTCTACCCAAACCCTCTGCAGGTCCACGTGTATCCTGCCAGCCGATGTCAGGGCTTGCCAGAGTTTAGGCGTGACCTGCAGGACCACGTGGCTCTCCAGAGGGTTTCTTGCCTTCCTTCTATACTTTTCTACTATTGTCAGCTCTCTTTCCTCTAGGTGCGCAGTCACGTGTTTGTTCTGGTTCTTTAGGGCCCGGGCAATATCCTCGGTGGTGTTGCAGGTCAGTAAATTTTTTATTTTTACGAGAGGGTTTTTGTTGGAGGTCTCCTTGACCTCCATTTCTGTGCCCAGTTTTTCTTTAAGTTTTCTTCTCTCTTCCTCTGTCCTGCAACCCACCACAACCTTCCCATCTCTTGCTTTTCTTATTTTTTGCACTTGCCAACCTTCCTCCTTCGCGTTTAGCAAGTGCCGGATGTTCTGCACCGTTTCCTCTGCCGTGTCGGTCGCGTTCTTCGGCGCCACCACGACAGAGTGCAGTGCAGGTTTTTGCCCCGGGCCTTCTGTGTCGTTTTTGCCCTGACCGAGATTTACTTTCGTCGCTTCGGCGTACGATTTCATACTTGCAGCCCAGTTGTTCTGCCTCTCCATGTCCTTAATTTCCTTCTCCTCAAACTCTTTCCTTATCTCGGTCAGGACCCATTCATCTTTCTTTTTTGCCAGATCCTCTATTCCTTTCCTACATTTCTCCAGCCTACTATTTTCTGTTTCCAATCTTTCAATTTGTCTGTTTAGCTTATCATATATATTTTCTTCCATGTCTTTTTCGTTTCTTGTTTTAGTTGTTATTCTTGCTGGGCCTCCCGCCAACTCCTCCTCGGCTTCTTTTACCATTTGGTACAGCCGCTTTACAGCTGACTGTACCCCTGTTTTTATTTCGGTTTTTATGTTTCGGGACTCTGCCAAGTGCGCCATTGCCTTTAGGTAACAATTTTTTGCCTCTTTTTCCCTGGCTTGAGCGGGAGCAGGAGACTTACCCGCTCCCCTCCCCCCTGCCAGAGGTTCTTCTTGTGCTGCCCTAGGGGCCTGGCTGGAGGCCTCCTCCCACTTATCTATACTGCGCCTGATGGCAGGTGCCGTTTTTGGTGGAGTGCGTATACCCAACATTTTGCCTATTAGGATTGTCAGATGAATTTAATAAGTTAAAAGACTTAGCCTAAGGTCTACTCCCAATAGGGTAGTAGCCGTGTCAATTTTTAAAAATTATTCTTTTTTTTAAAAAATAATTTATCTTAAAAATATACTTAATCTAAGGCTACTCCCAATAGGGTAGTAGCCGTGTCAATTAAAATAATATTTTTATTAACAATAAATCGTCTTATATCTATACTTAATCTAAGGCCTACTCCCAATAGGGTAGTAGACAGGTCAATAAATAAATAGTTTACAAATAATTTACAAGCAATGAATATTCTTAATTATTATTTTTAAAATTTTTGTCAAATTAATTATTATAATATCTTAAAACTTATTCTAATGGCTGTCCCAAAAGGGTGGCAGCCGTCAATTTTTATATCCTAACTTATTCTAAGGTCTACCCCCAAAAGGGTGGTAGCCGTGTCAAAACTTATATCTAAGAGGGGTTTCCAAAAGGAGAACCCCTGTCACTTAACCTAATATCACAGTCCTGGTACCTTCGGGAGCGGTGTATCGCTTGTTCTAATAAAAGCGCGCGAAGGACCACCTGACCTAGCCTTATTTGTATGTGTGTGTGTGTGTGTGTGTGTGTTGGTGTGCCTTGGCACGTATGCACCTACTCGGAGGATCCGCTACAATCAGCGGAGTCGAATAAGGTGCTATACTTGAGTTCCTGAACGTGTATTTGTATGTGTGTATGCCGGTGTGTGTGTGTGTTAACTCGAATGTAGAAATGGACAGCCGCAATCTTCTCCCCGAGTCACGAGGAGTTGAACGAGCCGTCACACTTGTGTGTTTATGTGTGAATTGTGTCTTAGTGTGTTTGTGTGTGATAACTGTGTGTACGTGTGCTTGAGTGCGCTGTAAACGTACTCAGTCGACTCTGCTTTTTGCGGGGAGTCGAAAGAGCCGTCACACGTGTATGTTCCGTGAGGTTGAAATTTTTCAACCCCAGGGGGTGAGGTAGTAGGGCGAGGGGGGGGGTCCCAGGTACAGTGCACGCGACACGTCCCTATAACCCTTTTTTACCCTAATTAGGCCGAAAATGATATTATTTTTAAGCTAGCGTGCACCGTTTTATCTAAATTTGATATGACTATAATTTATTAAATATTTTATTAATTAAATTTTGAAAATTATTTTAAAATTTTTGTGAATATGGTTTCCGGTAGGGTTCGAACCGGCGGTCAAAACCCAGTATACTATGTATACTGGCTCTGACCTTAAAAACGCGCTAAAATGCACCGTTCCCGAGTTATCCCGCACTTTTCCCCCTTTTTATTCCCGGGCCTCTGGAGCCGCCAATATTGATCAAATTTTTTATGCGAATATATCAAAATGACAGGCTCGTCGAGATCTATCCGATGAGCCTATCCGCGGTGCAAAATATTGGCGGGATCTCCGACCACGTGCCACGTGGTCCGGAGAAAAAATTTTCCAGGGGCCTCAGTTTTTGAGGGAAAAATCTGAGATTGGTACCTTTAAATAGAGCTCCGCGCGGCGCTTCTGATGGTGTGCAGAACGGCTGGGGTCCTCGATCTTGATCTTGAGATATTCTTCCTCAAAGGTATATAACCTTTGCAAAGTGTGATTAAACGTCAATAAAAAATTTTCCCCTTGAGAAAGTGGAAGACCAAAGCCTCCGCCTTATGCAGATTTTTGCGGCGCTTCCGATGGTGGTTTTTGTTTCTTCAATTTTTGCTTCTTTCTGTGACCACGTGCCACGTGGTATTTTCTTCTTTTCAAGATTTCTCGAGATTTTTAAAACGCAAAAATCCGAGTGATATGTCAAAAGAAGCGGCTTGACAGCCTCTTTCTGACCGTGTAAAAATAACGGTAGGTCGTCGCTTTGATTTTTGAGCCGCACGCACTTTTTCACTAAATTTTTTACACTTTTTGTGTTTTTCCACTTTTTTGCCACTTTTTCTCACTTTTTATAACACAATGTATATATATTCGGATTCCTCGTCGCGAGACGCGTACGATGACATACAGCACTGGCCGATTCGAGGCAAAAAACCTATTTTTAAGATTTTTCTAAGGCGGAGCGGCACGCTTTCTGACCGTTCAGGCCCGCGGTTCGACTGCGACTGTTAGGTTAGGTTAGGTTAGGTTAGGTTAGGTTAGGTTAGGTTAGGTTAGGTTAGGTTAGGTTAGGTTAGGTTAGGTTAGGTTAGGTTAGGTTAGGTTAGGTTAGGTTAGGTTAGGTTAGGTTAGGTTAGGTTAGGTTAGGTTAGGTTAGGTTAGGTTAGGTTAGGTTAGGTTAGGTTAGGTTAGGTTAGGTTAGGTTAGGTTAGGTTAGGTTAGGTTAGGTTAGGTTAGGTTAGGTTAGGTTAGGTTAGGTTAGGTTAGGTTAGGTTAGGTTAGGTTAGGTTAGGTTAGGTTAGGTTAGGTTAGGTTAGGTTAGGTTAGGTTAGGTTAGGTTAGGTTAGGTTAGGTTAGGTTAGGTTAGGTTAGGTTAGGTTAGGTTAGGTTAGGTTAGGTTAGGTTAGGTTAGGTTAGGTTAGGTTAGGTTAGGTTAGGTTAGGTTAGGTTAGGTTAGGTTAGGTTAGGTTAGGTTAGGTTAGGTTAGGTTAGGTTAGGTTAGGTTAGGTTAGGTTAGGTTAGGTTAGGTTAGGTTAGGTTAGGTTAGGTTAGGTTAGGTTAGGTTAGGTTAGGTTAGGTTAGGTTAGGTTAGGTTAGGTTAGGTTAGGTTAGGTTAGGTTAGGTTAGGTTAGGTTAGGTTAGGTTAGGTTAGGTTAGGTTAGGTTAGGTTAGGTTAGGTTAGGTTAGGTTAGGTTAGGTTAGGTTAGGTTAGGTTAGGTTAGGTTAGGTTAGGTTAGGTTAGGTTAGGTTAGGTTAGGTTAGGTTAGGTTAGGTTAGGTTAGGTTAGGTTAGGTTAGGTTAGGTTAGGTTAGGTTAGGTTAGGTTAGGTTAGGTTAGGTTAGGTTAGGTTAGGTTAGGTTAGGTTAGGTTAGGTTAGGTTAGGTTAGGTTAGGTTAGGTTAGGTTAGGTTAGGTTAGGTTAGGTTAGGTTAGGTTAGGTTAGGTTAGGTTAGGTTAGGTTAGGTTAGGTTAGGTTAGGTTAGGTTAGGTTAGGTTAGGTTAGGTTAGGTTAGGTTAGGTTAGGTTAGGTTAGGTTAGGTTAGGTTTTTTTTTTTTTTTTTTTTTTTTTTTTTTTTTTTTTTTTTTTTAAAGCACCTAATAGGCCTACCTTCCCCGGCTACTTTATCGCCGGGGGCGTTGTCTAAGCTACCCATCCGTCCTTTCTCACATTCATCCTCTAAATAATTGAAAACACAGCTTTAATTTTTATTAGGTTTTGTACAAATAATTTCAATTTCAACTTTCTTAAAATATTACTTTACAATATTCCAACTTATCTAATTTTCTTTCCATATCTATCCTGAGACGTGGCCCGCGAGGCGGGCAGCTTTCACTTATCCGTGAGTATCCTTATGATACCCATTAGCAAGTGGGCGCCGGCCGCCTCGCGGTCCCCGCCCCTCCCTTACTTCCATTAAATTTGGCGGTTCTCTTTATTATTTTTATGCAAAATTCCTCCAGGTGCGATCTGTAACAGGCTAGCATGTCGGGCAGTCCTTCAAGACTGACCACCATGCCTGTCATCTGTTCCAGGTCGCATCTGGAGGAGGCAAAAATGGGGCACTCTATAAGTAAATGCGGGATGGTTTGTTCCACCCCGCTATCGCACTCGCATTCTGGTGTTTCTTTTAATTTGAAGCGGCACAGGTACTCGGCAAAAGGCCCGTGGCCTGTGAGTATCTGTGCCATTTCAGGGCTAAATCTCGCTTCTTTCAGTTGTTTATGAGCGCTCGCAACATTTTTCAGAAAAATCTTTGTTATTCCGCCCGTAGTCCCTTCTCTGTATCGTTTGTCCCATTCTTCTATCGTTTTCCGTCTTACTTCTTTCCTTATGTACGACAGCGGGTACTCTACGTGGACTGCTTTGACCTTAGAGGTCTCCGCAGCGGCCCTCGCGAGTTCGTCCGCCCTCTCGTTCCCCTCCGTGCCGACGTGCGCTTTCACCCAGTGGAGTCTTATGTTTTGGCCCTTTTTTCGGCTCTCCACCAGGTGGCTGCGGATCTCGACTACTCGGGGGTTCCGAGAGCGTCCGCCCGCGATGGCCTCGAGCGAGGACCTCGAGTCGCTGCAGATGTTCACGTCAGCACCCGCTGCCGTCGCCTCCCTAACTGCACCGACGAGAGCCGCTAGCTCTGCTTGATACACGGTGCAGTAAGGGGCCATCTTTATCTTCTTCCATTTTCGTTCTCTGCCTCCCTCCCATTTCGTCCAAGCCGCTCCGACTCCCTTCTCTGTTTTGCTCCCGTCTGTGTATATGGCCGTTATGTTTTCATTTTGTATTTGGCCAGGGTCAGTTGTGATGGCGAAGCTTATATCTGGTCTTTCCGCAGGATGGGGTTGTTCTATAGCAGGTACGGCACGCTCAATCCGGTCTCCTTCGCGTATAAACGGGGATGACCCCCTTCTGGCCTCAAACATCGCGGCGGCTTCTTCCACCCTGAGGTCGAGGGGCAGTATCCCCGCCAATAGCGTCGCGGAATTTAGCGATGCCGTCCTGTACGTTTTTGCGATCTTCTGTCCGAAGGCCCGTTGCACCGTCTCCAGTTTTTTCTTTGTGCACATTTTCTTTACTGTCGGTGCCCAGGCTGCCGACGCGTATGTTACCGTCGGCTCAATGACGGCTTGGTACACCTGGAGTACCATGTCTCCCGTCATTCCCCATTCCAGCTTCGCCATTCTAGATACTTTTTTATATATTTCTGCCGCTTTTCTGGTGACATTATGCACATGCTTGTTGAACGTGAGCCCTCCGTCTATTGTCAGTCCCAGCAGTTTTATTTCTTTCTCTATGGCTATGTCTTGTCCGTTCATCCTTATTATTGGGGTATCGAACTTCAATCTTCGCGTCAGGACCATTGCCTTGGTTTTTTGTGGCGCGAAGTTGAGCTTGTTCTCGATACCCCACTTCCTCACGTACTCGAGGGCTACGTTTGCTCGTTGCGCGATCGAGTGCGTGTCTGTTCCACTGAACAGCAGCACCACGTCGTCTGCGAATGCCTGTGCATAAGTCCCGTCCTCTTCCAGTTCGACCAGTAGTGGGTCGAGCAGGATGTTCCAGAAGGTGGGGCCGCTAATCGAGCCCTGAATGCATCCCTTTTCAGGTCGCCTCACATGCTCTCTGTTTGCGTAGCGTACCACCACCTTCCTGCCTTTAAAGTAGTCCTCCACTACTAGTCTCAATTGCTTGGGACAGTCTTTCTTTGATAGTTGGTACTTGATAGCTGGCCACCATGCGTTGTCGAAAGCCCCCTCGATATCTAGCGACACCATCAACACTATCTCTTTGTTTTCTATGTGGCTTCTCGCTTTCGTCAGGATATCGTAAAGGGCATCCTCCGTGCTCTTTCCTGGCATAAATCCATACTGCCTCCTGCTCATCTTGGGGAGTAGGCTGTGTCTAATTCTGTTTATCATTACCTTCTCTAGTATCTTCCCCATGACTGGCAACAGGCCTATAGGACGGTAGGATTTGGCGGCCGTATAGTCCTCCTTCCCTGGCTTCCTCAGTACCACTATCGTGCATTCCTTCCATAGATCAGGGAAGCATCCCACTTCGAGGCATTTATTAAAGATGGCAAGGGGAACCTCCGGATTCGCCGTGATAGCTGCGCAGCAGATATCCGCAGTGAGTCCGTCGGCACCCGGGGCCTTCCTCGGGTTGAAGCTTCGAGCAGTGCTGATGAGCTCCGCCATTGTGATTGGCACTTCATCAGCGCTGCTTCCCCGTAGGCTGCTAGTCATTTCCTCAACCGTTTTCCTTATTCTTTGGTGGGGTTAGGTTAGGTTAGGTTAGGTTAGGTTAGGTTAGGTTAGGTTAGGTTAGGTTAGGTTAGGTTAGGTTAGGTTAGGTTAGGTTAGGTTAGGTTAGGTTAGGTTAGGTTAGGTTAGGTTAGGTTAGGTTAGGTTAGGTTAGGTTAGGTTAGGTTAGGTTAGGGTTAGGTTAGGTTAGGTTAGGTTAGGTTAGGTTAGGTTAGGTTAGGTTAGGTTAGGTTAGGTTAGGTTAGGTTAGGTTAGGTTAGGTTAGGTTAGGTTAGGTTAGGTTAGGTTAGGTTAGGTTAGGTTAGGTTAGGTTAGGTTAGGTTAGGTTAGGTTAGGTTAGGTTAGGTTAGGTTAGGTTAGGTTAGGTTAGGTTAGGTTAGGTTAGGTTAGGTTAGGTTAGGTTAGGTTAGGTTAGGTTAGGTTAGGTTAGGTTAGGTTAGGTTAGGTTAGGTTAGGTTAGGTTAGGTTAGGTTAGGTTAGGTTAGGTTAGGTTAGGTTAGGTTAGGTTAGGTTAGGTTAGGTTAGGTTAGGTTAGGTTAGGTTAGGTTAGGTTAGGTTTTTTTTTTTTTTTTTTTTTTTTTTGTTTGTTCGCAATTATTATTTTTTGATTATGTATGTTTTTTTAAAACTATTACAAAAGTTATTCACGAGAGGGTGGAGATGCAAGGAAGAAGTGGCTATTTGATACCTTCTTTTTCCTTACACCTTTACAATTTTTGTCACATAGACGAAACAAAAAGTTATACAAAACAAATTAGTTATGACTTGCTATGAGTGAATAATTATACAAAGTAAGTGTGTTTGAGTTTGTTTAGCAAAAAATTGGCGTCCAATGTGACGTGGAGTCTCGGTGTTAAAATAAATAAATAAAATGATTTTACGCTTAGTTAACGGTTATATAATACTAAGTTTTTATTAGGTTTCTATTACTTCTTTTACCGTAATAGTGTTAAGTTTACAATTGATTCAATATTTTAAACAGGAAAAGAAGAAAAAATATCTGTTATATTAAATTTATACACTGCAAGTAATTTTAATTTTAATATGGCTTTAAACATTGCAACAAGTAGCTAGATATACAAAAAAATAAATAAAAAATAAACAATAGGTCGTGTGAATTTATACAATTCTATAGGCTTTTAATTTTAATTGTTGAACTTTTTAAGGCAGTTTACGATATAGGTCATAAGGCTAATGAGTGATTTTAGTTCTGTGGGGTGCGGAATCAGTTCTCTTAGGGAGAAGGGATTGGTATTTGTCAAATTATGTGTTGTAAATTTTTGTGTGTGGTTATGTCTTTCAGTTATAAACCTAGGGCACTCTTCGAGCAAGTGTTTCAGTGTCTGTGTTGTGTGGTTGTCGCATGGGCATGTGTCGTTGTCTGTGATTTTGAATCGGCTCAGGTAGCTTTTGGCGTAAGAGTGTCCTGTGAGGAATTGTGTGAGTTGAAAAGAAATGGGTACGGTCGAAAAAAATGATTTTATATCTTCTAAGTTCGGGAATATGTTAACCGTAAAGCGGCCTGTGCTGTCTCCTACGTATCTGTTATTGTTTATGACTTTGGTCGCGCTTTTAATTGTTGTTTTTATGTAGGAAAGGGGACATGCTATGTGGGATGGGGAGCAGTGCTGGTTCGCGGCTTTAGAGGCGGCTACGTCCGCGGCTTCGTTGCCAGGGATCCCGGAGTGTCCTTTCACCCATTGAAATAAGATCTCGGGGTTTTCGTGTGTGTGTTTTATCTTGTGAATCGTTTTGTGTATTTGTGCTACAAGCGGGTGTGTGTTAGACGATTGTTTGAGTGCGGCAAGTGATGACTGTGAGTCGGTGTGAATGTGCGAGTGTGTTATTTTATTTTTATGGATGTGTTCTACTGCTTTTAAGATTGCAAACAGTTCGGCCTGGAAGACCGAGCTGGTGCTGTGTAGTTTGAATAATTTTGTGAGCGTAGGTGAGTGAGCGGAGGGCGGGAAGACAACGAATGCCGCGCCGACAGAGCCGTCGCTTTGTTTGCTGCCGTCCGTGTATATGTGCGTGTGTGAGCTTTTATTGGTGGTGATGTCTGCAACGTGTGTGTCAATCGGTGTCCTATGAGCAGGGTGAAGGAGCTCCTTAAAAGGTACCGGTTTTTCGATCGGGATGTCGGAGGGGATCCTATCGCTAGTTCTATTTATTCGTGTTTGTTCTAGCTCAGCGGTCTCTAGGACCTTGAGGTCTAGCGGGGTGATTTGGGCTAGAGCCGTGGCCGCGCAGGTGGATATTGTGCGAAATCCTCTAATTATTTTTATGGCAAATAGCCTTTGTGTGCTGTTGAGACGTTTTCTTACATATTTCTTTGAGGCGATGTGGCCCCAGATACCCGAGGCGTACGTTATGATGGGTTCGATGACCATTTGGTATATGAGTCTAATGTTGTCGGGGTGCGGACCCCACGTTGGTCTGGTGTACGTTATAATCTTATGGAATATTTTTATTGCCTTTTCTAGAATGTAATTGAGGTGTTCGTTGAAGTTAAGTTTGCTATCTATGATTAGGCCTAAGTATTTGATAGTGTTGCTGAATTTGAGTGGCACGCCATCAAAAACGATTCGACTGAGAGTCGCGGGTTTGGTGAACGCGATACATTGTGTCTTGTCTGGACCGAAATGGAGCTTGACGCTGTGTCCCCATAGTCGAATCGTTTCCAAGGCCGAGTTTGTGATCTGTTCGAGTGTATTAGTGTCCTTGGCCGTGCTTATAAGCAGGACGTCGTCTGCGTATGCCTGAAGGGAGCAGCCTTCTGGAATGGGTGTGTCGAGTAGGTTGTTGAGAATGATGTTCCAGAGGATAGGCCCGCAAGCTGATCCTTGGACACATCCTTTCTCGGTGTGTTTTGTGACGGTGGTGTTGCCGAGTCGTAGTGACACTTTTCTATCTTGGAGGTAACTTTTTATAATTTTAAAAATATTTACGGGACAGCCAATGCGTCGGAGCCCGTCGTAGACGGCGGGCCACCACGCATTGTCGAAAGCTGCTTTGATATCGAGGGAGACGGCTATTGCTAGCTGGCCCTCGGTCTTGGCTGATGTGACTGTACCTATGGCTTGTTGTATAGCCTGTACGGTGCTTGTCTGCTCCGTGAAGCCGAATTGATTCGGGTTCAGTAGTTTAAGGTTGTGTGCGTTGAAAGTTAATCTTTTAGTAAATAATTTCTCAAGTGTTTTGCCGAAGACGGGTATGAGACCGATAGGTCGGTAGGAGCTTAGCTCTTCGAGCTTTGTTTTTCCCGGCTTGGGAATGATTTTAACTACCGCCTCTTTCCAAATGGAAGGGAAGTGTGAAATGGTCAAGCAGCAATTAAATAAGTTGGTGATGAATTCCGGAAACAGACGAGCGAACACGGCGCAAATGTCACTGGTAAGGTGGTCATGACCCGGTGCTTTATTATGACCGATCGAGCCGATGGCGTCGAATATCTCGGTGGTGGTAAAGGGGGGTTCGTTCTCCGTGTTAGGGAGAACATTGGCGGCCCCCCTGATGTCGCGGTGTTCGCTCGAGTCGGAATCGTCACCGGGGTAAAAGTGGTTTATTAGTGCTTCGGCAGTCTCCTGCTCGGTGTTCGTGTATGTGTTGTTGATCTTAAGTGTACCCGGGTGTATGTTTATCGCTTTGTCTTTTAAAAGTTTGTTTGTAATGGACCATGCGTCGTCCTTGCCCTGAGCCTCGCAGAAAGCCCGAAAGCTGTCTGTCGAGGCCCGGCGCATCTCTGACGCATATTGATCTTTTGTTTCCCTGTATTGTTCGATTAGGTCGGGTGAGGGTGTGTTATGAGATCGTGTTGTGCGATGCAGCGTCCGATGTAATTGGATGCATTTTGTTTTGAGGTGCTCCAGGCGGTCATTCCAGAAGGGGGCTTTGCTTTTTTGTTTACCGGTTTTTAATGGAAATGACATTTTACAAGCTTCATTGATAATGAGCGTCGTGCGTTCTACGATTGAGTCGAGTTCGGTGGGTGATATGTCGAGGAAGTTAGTGTCCAGAATTTTACTATTGACAAATTTGGAGAGCAGATTTTCCTTGAACGAGTGCCAGTTCGCGTTTTTTGTGCGGTATAAAAAGGTGCTTTGGTTGGGTGTCGCGGTTGGCGGATTTTGCAGACTAATTTGGAATGTGATTACGTTGTGTTGAGTGGATGGGAATAGGTGAGGCCTGACTTCCCAGTGTCTTATTTTGTTGGTGAGCGGTGTGGTGCTAAAGGTTAGGTCGATAATGGAAGAGCGAGGGCGGCCGTGTGTGATTGTTTCGAAAGTGGGTGTATTTCCCACATTGCACAGGTGCAAGTCCGAGGAGCTCATGAGGTCGACCAGATCGTGACCCCGTCTATTGCTACGGGGGTAGCGACCTCCGCCCCAGAGTGAATGCCATGCGTTGAAGTCACCGCATACTACGATAGACGCGTGAGGGTGTTGAGTGATGAAGTGTTCTAGTGTGTTGAGAGTGTCATTATTGTCTGTTTCTGGCTCTATGTATACAGAAGCCACGTATAGTGTGGAGGTATGGGTGGGTATGGAGATGATTACCAGGTTGCCGGTAGAGTGTTGTGTGAGTAGCATTGCGTTGATGTGCGGACGTGTAACTATACAGGCTTTCGTATTTCCTCCCCGATTGGTTTGGAATGTGCGTAGGCCTGGTATGTGCGGTGAGTGAGTGTTGTTACCTAGATATGGCTCGGAGATGACTGCTATGTCAGTGTTATTGTTATTGAAGTGTAATTTGAGTTCGTGAAATGCATTGCGAGACCTATCAAGGTTCGCCTGTATGATATTAAGATGAGCGTGCATGTTTAGTTGTAGTTGATTTTGGCCTCGACGCGGGCACGCATGGACTTCACCTTGGGGCAGTTTTCGCCGTCAGCGCGATGACCGACATCGGTCTGGGTCTTGAATTGGTGATTGTGTTCGGTACAGTTAATGCAGCAAGGCTTCTCTGAGGCCGCCTTGCTACATTCACCCGTTGAGTGTGTCTTTGCGCACTTAGCGCAGGTGGGGACGGTGGCTGGACAACGGTTTTTGGTGTGCCCAAAACCTTGGCAGTTTCTGCACTGAAGGAACGGTGAGAAATTCTCACAATGGACCCTCTGATAAGAGACTGCGACCCTTTCGAGCTCCAGGAACTTGCGCCAGGCTGTCGGTGAAGTGTTTATAACCGCGTTGTACAGGTTTTCGTTCCTGTTATTTCTTTTGAATTTTACCTCGAATTTTTCGTCTTTCAGAGATGGATTTTGGTCTTTTATTATGTTGATTAGGTCCTCAGGGGGAGTGTTTTTGTTGATACCTTTAATATGTATCATGGGATTGAGACGGCGCTCCTCTTCCGCATTGAGCGAGCCCGTCTTTTTTAGATGCGTGAGCGCGTGTTGCCGGTTTTCGTTGTTGCTAAAAGTGATCTTTAGTTTGCCCTTTGACAGGGGAGAT